>NC_092232.1:30429011-30476511 GCF_036320965.1 Panulirus ornatus
CTACCATCCCGTTCCCGAACCAATATTTACTCACAGCCGACCTGAATCTATTTTTTTCTCGTTTGAATCCATTACTTCTTGTCCTATTCGGTGGCGCCATTCTAAGAACTTTATTCATGTTACCTTTCTCAATGCCCTTCAACCACTTCAAAACTTCAATCATATCCCCTCTAGCGTTCCTCCTCTTAACGGAGTGTAAATTCAGTCTTTTTAACCTTCCTTCTTAAGTGAGGTTTCTAATTCCAGGGATCATTTTTGTCATTCGCCTTTGTACTCTCTCTTTTGTACTCTCTCTCTCTCTCTCTAAACAATCTGTATCAACTGCACAGTATGGAGCCCAAAACTGTACCGCATAATCTAAATGTGGTCTCACCAACGCAAGATAAAGTTGCAATAATACTCTAGGAGTTTTATTGCTAACAGTTCTATTGATGAATCCAATCATCCTATTTGCCCTGTCATAAATTCTAATACATTGTTGCCGCGGCTTAAGATCCTTGCTCACCACTGATCCTAAATTTCTTTCGCCTTCTATTTTATCAATAGTAATATTGTCCAGGTTTGTAATCCGTATGCCTGTCTTTACTCACACTAAGTGTTGTACTTTTATCTATCCTGAATTCCATTTTCCATATACTCGCCCAGTCTGATAATCTATTTAAGTCCCTTTGCAAATTCAGTGAATGTTCATGAGTCAGTTATGGCCACTCATTTTGTATCATCGACAAATTGACAGAAGTCGCTGGTTATTCCCGTATCCAAATCGTGGATATACATAACGAACAAGAGCGGTCCCAAGAGTGACCCCTGAGGAACCCTACTGGCTGGCTACATTGCCCCAGCCCGATGTAACTCCGCTGATGCAGACGCTGCTTTCTGTCAGTGAGCCACGCTCGAATACGGTTCAATACACATCCCTCGATGTCGCGTGCCGCTGCTTTTCTCAGCAGACGCTCGTGAGGTACTCTTGTTAAAAGCCTCACGTAATTCCAAGTCTACAATCTCACACCTCTTCCCCTGATCAGCAGTTTCAAATCCTTTATTAAAGGAGAGAAGGTTACTGAGACATGACGTCCATAAACCCATGTTGAGAGTCCCTACTGAGATCATGATTCTGCAAGTGTTCCCGTATGTTCTTCGCTGTAATTGATTGGGGAAATCTTTCCCCAAAGTAGATGTCGAGCTGATAGGACGATAATTAGCGGCAGTGGATCTAGACGGGAGCTACAGTTGCTGTCCTGTCCTCCATTGCTTAGGAACTCCGCCTGATTCCAGTATTGAAACATATAAAAGCGGAACACTTGCTTCCTCCTCACATTCTTTCAGGACCCTCGCATAAACACCATATGACTCAGGACACTTGCATAAGTACATTTCCCATAAAAATTCCTTTGCACGTCAGTCTGCATTAAAATAGCTAACTCATTAATGTCCAATCATGAGTTGTCACGCAAAATTACCCCTTACACTTGTGAAACAGCTGCAGGTGTGTGGCATGAGAGCCTGCCACATCAATTCTACCGCTGTAATTAATTCTAAATGTTACGTGTCACAAAATTCGCGACTTTTCCTTCGCCCACAGCCAAGCAAGTGGTCACAGTCTGTGAGCCTAGTTGGGTCATTAATATCATAATTAAGAGTAGTGGTACAACCATGCTTAATGTGCCCACATGATAATCTAACTTGATCATGACCATTGTCAACTTACTGTAAGCTACAACTTTGTTCCTGTTTTATAATTCTGTGTACCTCATATATATATATATTTTTCTTTATACTAATCGCCATCTCCCGCATTAGCGAGGTAGCGTTAAGAACAGAGGATGAGGGCTGGGCCTTTGAGGGAATATCCTCACCTGGCCCCCTTCTCTGTTTCTTCTTTTGGAAAAAAAAAGAGAGGGGAGAATTTCCAGCCTCCCGCTCCCTCCCCTTTTAGTCGCCTTCTACGACACGCAGGGAATACGTGGGAAGTATTATTTCTCCCCTATCCCCAGGGATAACCTCATATATATATATATATATATATATATATATATATATATATATATATATATATATATATATATATATATATATATATATATTATTATTATTATTATTATTATTATTATTATTATTATTATTTGTCGCTGTCTTCCACGTTAGCGAAGTAGCGCAAGGAAACAGACGAAAGAATGGCCCAACCCACCCACATACACATGTATATACATACACGTCCACACACGCACATATACATACCTATACATATCAATGTATACATATATATACACACACAAACATATACATATATACACATGTACATAATTCATACTATCTGCCCTTATTCATTCCCGTAGCCACCCCGCCACACATGAAATGACAACCCCCTCCCCCCGCATGTGCGCGAGGTAGCACTAAGAAAAGACAACAAAGGCCACATTCGTTCACACTCAGTCTCTAGCTGTCATGTATAATGCACCGAAACCACAGCTCCCTTTCCACATCCAGGCCCCACAAAACTTTCCATGGTTTACCCCAGACACTTCACATGCCCTGGTTCAATCCATTGACAGCACGTCGACCCCTGTATACCACAACGTTCCAATTCACTCTATTCCTTGCACGCCATTCACCCTCCTGCATGTTCAGGCCCCGATTACTCAGAATCTTTTTCACTCCATCTTTCCACCTCGAATTTGGTCTCCCACTTCTCGTTCCCTCCACCTCTGACACATATAACCTCTTTGTCTATCTTTCCTCACTCACTCTCTCCATGTGACCAATCCATTTCAGAACACCCTCTTCTGCTCTCTCAACCACACTCTTTTTATTACCACACATCTCTCTTACCCTTTCATTACTTACTCGATCAAACCACCTCACAACACATATAGTCCTCAAACATCTCATTTCCAGCACATCCACCCTCCTCCGCACAACTCTATCTATAGCCCACGCCTCGCAACCATATAACATTGTTGGAACCACTGTTCCTTCAGACATACCCATTTTTGCTTTCCCAAGATAACGTTCTCGACTTCATACATTTTTCAAAGCTCCCACAACTTTCGCCCCCCCCCCCCCCCTATGATTCACTTCCGCTTCCATGGTTCCGTCCTCTGCCAAATCCACTCACAGATATCTAAAACACTTCACTTCCTCCAGTTTTTCTCCATTCACACTTACCTCCCGATTGAATTGTCCCTCAACCCTACTGTACCTAATAACCTTGCTCTTATTCACATTTACTCTCAGCTTTCTTCCTTCACACACTTTACCAAACTCAGTCACCAGCTTCTGCAGTTTCTCACCAGCGCTGTATCATCAGCAAACAACAGCTGACTCACTTTCCAAGCTCTCTCATCCACAACAGACTGCATACTTGCCCCCTCTTTCCAAAACTCTTGCATTCACCTTCCTAACAACCCCATCCATAAACAAATCAAACAACCATGGAGACATCAAGCACCACTGCCGCAACCCAATCTGAGAACCAATCACTTTCCTCTCTTCCTATGACTCCACGGGGAAAATGAAACACGATAAGTCCCCAAGTGCACTTTCGTGTAATAATTACTTCATCAGGGGAGACACAAGAGAGAAATATAAGTCACTTCATATACGACGAAGAGACGTAGCAAGGACGCCATTTGGTAAACATGTGATTGTCCAACACAGACAACGAACGTATAGGGTACTTTAACTTAGGTCCAATAGAATATATCTTCTCAAACTCATCATCAGTATACTCTGGACCGCGAATACGTAATGCCCTAAGAAACATAGATTGAAATGATGATAATTTAACTCTGTTATGTTGAGATGAGTAATAATGGATATATGAGCATACATTGGTAGGTTTTCTGTATATGCTAAACTTGAACTTGTTTCCTTGCCTATGGATCATGCTAGTATAAGAACGGGACAAGAATCAAATGCCTTGTTTAATCACGTTAAAAACTATTGACTGGAGTAATGCCATCTCAGTTATTAACTCTAACTGTATTACCATGAGAAATATCATTGAATCTTCTATAATTAAATACACAAAGAATTACAATCTTAATATCAGTGATGGTCTGTACAAATTGGATAACTTTATTGTTGATAAAATTTGTAAACAAGTCACCTTCTTGTCCACATAATAAGTTTATGATACGCTCGTTGTGTCTTGGACAATCGCATGTTTACTAAATGGGGTCCTAGGTACGTCTCTTCGTTGCATATCAACTGACTGTTATATTTCTCTCTTGTGTCTCCCCTAATGATGTGATTATTACACAAAAGTGCACTTGGGAACTTATCGTGTTTCATTTTCCCCGTAGACTCGTAGGAATATACTTGATCACGCGCATAATTGTAATCCTTTCCAATATATATATATATATATATATATATATATATATATATATATATATATATATATATATATTATCCCTGGGGATAGGGGAGAAAGAATACTTCCCACGTATTCCCTGCGTGTCGTAGAAGGCGACTAAAAGGGAAGGGAGCGGGGGGCTGGAAATCCTCCCCTCCCATTTTTTTAATTTTCCAAAAGAAGGAACAGAGAAGGGGGCCAGGTGAGGATATTTCCTTAAAGGCCCAGTCCTCTGTTCTTAACGCTACCTCGCTAATGCGGGAAATGGCGAATAGTATGAAAGAAAGAAAAAGAATATATATATATATATATATATATATATATATATATATATATATATATATATATATATATATATATATATATTATATATATATATATATATATATGCTCATCCTCCTCGAAGGCTCAGAGTTGGGTGCCTAAATGTGTGTGGATGTAACCAAGATGTGAAAAAAGGAGAGATAGGTAGTATGTTTGAGGAAAGGAACCTGGATGTTTTGGCTCTGAGTGAAACGAAGCTCAAGGGTAAAGGGGAAGAGTGGTTTGGGAATGTCTGGGGAGTAAAGTCAGGGGTTAGTGAGAGGACAAGAGCAAGGGAAGTAGTAGCAATACTCCTGAAACAGGAGTTGTGGGAGTATGTGATAGAGTGTAAGAAAGTAAATTCTCGATTAATATGGGTAAAACTGAAAGTTGATGGAGAGAGGTGGGTGATTATTGGTGCATATGCACCTGGGCATGAGAAGAAAGATCAAGAGAGGCAAGTGTTTTGGGAGCAGCTGAATGAGTGTGTTAGTGGTATTGATGCACGAGACCGGGTCATAGTGATGGGTGATTTGAATGCAAAGGTGAGTAATGTGGCAGTTGAGGGAATAATTGGTATACATGGGGTGTTCAGTGTTGTAAATGGAAATGGTGAAGAGCTTGTAGATTTATGTGCTGAAAAAGGACTGATGGTTGGGAATACCTGGTTTAAAAAGCGAGATATACATAAGTATACTTATGTAAGTAGGAGAGATGGCCAGAGAGCGTTATTGGATTACGTGTTAATTGACAGGCGTGCGAAAGAGAAACTTTTGGATGTTAATGTGCTGAGAGGTGCAACTGGAGGGATGTCTGATCATTATCTTGTGGAGCCTAAGGTGAAGATTTGTATGGGTTTTCAGAAAAGAAGAGTGAATGTTGGGGTGAAGAGGGTGGTGAGAGTAAGTGAGCTTGAGAAGGAGACCTGTGTGAGGAAGTACCAGGAGAGGCTGAGTACAGAATGGAAAAAAGTGAGAACAATGGAAGTAAGGGGAGTGGGGGAGGAATGGGATGTATTTAGGGAATCAGTGATGGATTGCGCAAAAGATGCTTGTGGCATGAGAAGAGTGGGAGGTGGGTTGATTAGAAAGGGTAGTGAGTGGTGGGATGAAGAAGTAAGAGTATTAGTGAAAGAGAAGAGAGAGGCATTTGGACGATTTTTGCAGGGAAAAAATGCAATTGAGTGGGAGATGTATAAAAGAAAGAGACAGGAGGTCAAGAGAAAGGTGCAAGAGGTGAAAAAAAAGGGCAAATGAGAGTTGGGGTGAGAGAGTATCATTAAATTTTAGGGAGAATAAAAAGATGTTCTGGAAGGAGGTAAATAAAGTGCGTAAGACAAGGGAGCAAATGGGAACTTCAGTGAAGGGCGCAAATGGGGAGGTGAAAACAAGTAGTGGTGATGTGAGAGGGAGATGGAGTGAGTATTTTGAAGGTTTGTTGAATGTGTTTGATGATAGAGTGGCAGATATAGGGTGTTTTGGTCGAGGTGGTGTGCAAAGTGAGAGGGTTAGGGAAAATGATTTGGTAAACAGAGAAGAGGTAGTGAAAGCTTTGCGGAAGATGAAAGCCGGCAAGGCAGCAGGTTTGGATGGTATTGCAGTGGAATTTATTAAAAAAGGGGGTGACTGTATTGTTGACTGGTTGGTAAGGTTATTTAATGTATGTATGACTCATGGTGAGGTGCCTGAGGATTGGCGGAATGCGTGCATAGTGCCATTGTACAAAGGCAAAGGGGATAAGAGTGAGTGCTCAAATTACAGAGGTATAGGTTTGTTGAGTATTCCTGGTAAATTATATGGGAGGGTATTGATTGAGAGGGTGAAGGCATGTACAGAGCATCAGATTGGGGAAGAGCAGTGTGGTTTCAGAAGTGGTAGAGGATGTGTGGATCAGGTGTTTGCTTTGAAGAATGTATGTGAGAAATACTTAGAAAAGCAAATGGATTTGTATGTAGCATTTATGGATCTGGAGAAGGCATATGATAGAGTTGATAGAGATGCTCTGTGGAAGGTATTAAGGATATATGGTGTGGGAGGAAAGTTGTTAGAAGCAGTGAAAAGTTTTTATCGAGGATGTAAGGCATGTGTACGTGTAGGAAGAGAGGAAAGTGATTGGTTCTCAGTGAATGTAGGTTTGCGGCAGGGGTGTGTGATGTCTCCATGGTTGTTTAATTTGTTTATGGATGGGGTTGTTAGGGAGGTAAATGCAAGAGTTTTGGAAAGAGGGGCAAGTATGAAGTCTGTTGGGGATGAGAGAGCTTGGGAAGTGAGTCAGTTGTTGTTCGCTGATGATACAGCGCTGGTGGCTGATTCATGTGAGAAACTGCAGAAGCTGGTGACTGAGTTTGGAAAAGTGTGTGGAAGAAGAAAGTTAAGAGTAAATGTGAATAAGAGCAAGGTTATTAGGTACAGTAGGGTTGAGGGTCAAGTCAATTGGGAGGTGAGTTTGAATGGAGAAAAACTGGAGGAAGTGAAGTGTTTTAGATATCTGGGAGTGGATCTGGCAGCGGATGGAACCATGGAAGCGGAAGTGGATCATAGGGTGGGGGAGGGGGCGAAAATCCTGGGGGCCTTGAAAAATGTGTGGAAGTCGAGAACATTATCTCGGAAAGCAAAAATGGGTATGTTTGAAGGAATAGTGGTTCCAACAATGTTGTATGGTTGCGAGGCGTGGGCTATGGATAGAGTTGTGCGCAGGAGGATGGATGTGCTGGAAATGAGATGTTTGAGGACAATGTGTGGGGTGAGGTGGTTTGATCGAGTGAGTAACGTAAGGGTAAGAGAGATGTGTGGAAATAAAAAGAGCTTGGTTGAGAGAGCAGAAGAGGGTGTTTTGAAGTGGTTTGGGCACATGGAGAGGATGAGTGAGGAAAGATTGACCAAGAGGATATATGTGTCGGAGGTGGAGGGAACAAGGAGAAGAGGGAGACCAAATTGGAGGTGGAAAGATGGAGTGAAAAAGATTTTGTGTGATCGGGGCCTGAACATGCAGGAGGGTGAAAGGAGGGCAAGGAATAGAGTGAATTGGAGCGATGTGGTATACCGGGGTTGACGTGCTGTCAGTGGATTGAAGCAAGGCATGTGAAGCGTCTGGGGTAAACCATGGAAAGCTGTGTAGGTATGTATATTTGCGTGTGTGGACGTATGTATATACATGTGTATGGGGGGGGTTGGGCCATTTCTTTCGTCTGTTTCCTTGCGCTACCTCGCAAACGCGGGAGACAGCGACAAAGTATAATAAAATATAAATAAAATATATATATATATATATATATATATATATATATATATATATATATATATATATATATATATATATATATATATATATATATATACTGGCCAAGTGTAATAAATTCTATAAGTGAGGTATCTCTTGGTGTCATTATGTTTATATATAACATTACGTGCCATTGCTCATTTACACTTGACTACGAATTTTATTGCATCGACTTTATTTTTTGTATTCAATCATCATAAATATTCGTACATTGCTCTGAGTGAGGATTACCTGGGATGAAGCAGGTCAGCCACGGGCCGTGGAATGTGTCTGGCAACGTAGGGTCGGTGGTACAGGCCTGCGTCCTGTCAGGCCAGCACCTGCAATATAATTCACTCAGACTCTCGTGTGCGTGTGTGTGTGTGTGTGTGTGTAACCAGCTGTTCTTACCCTGGGGTAACGAGGGAAGACAAGAGTGTCCTGCAGGAGGCAGAGTGTAAGGTCCTCGCCAGAGGGGTGTGAGGTGACCAGCCACCAGCAGCAGCAGCAGTTATCAGGCGTTATGTTATTGTGCTACACTGTGCTCCAACGTGTGGCCGGCAGCGTCAACAATAGCGAAGGCTTTCTCTCTCACTAAGCTTACAGTCTTCCCATACAGTAAACTCGTCATTAAGCTTAACAATCTTCCCATACAGTGAACTCGTCATTAAGCTTAACAATCTTCCCATACAGTAAACTCGTCATTAAGCTTAACAATCTTCCCATACAGTAAACTCGTCATTAAGCTTACAGTCTTCCCATACAGTAAACTCATCACTAAGCTTAACAATCTTCCCATACAGTAAACTCGTCATTAAGCTTAACAATCTTCCCATACAGTAAACTCGTCACTAAGCTTACAGTATTCCCATACAGTAAACTCGTCATTAAGCTTACAGTCTTCCCATACAGTAAACTCATCACTAAGCTTAACAATCTTCCCATACAGTAAACTCGTCATTAAGCTTACAGTCTTCCCATACAGTAAACTCATCACTAAGCTTAACAATCTTCCCATACAGTAAACTCGTCACTAAGCTTACAGTCTTCCCATACAGTAAACTCGTCATTAAGCTTACAGTCTTCCCATACAGTAAACTCGTCATTAAGCTTACAGTCTTCCCATACAGTAAACTCGTCACTAAGCTTAACAATCTTCCCATACAGTAAACTCGTCACTAAGCTTAACAATCTTCCCATACAGTAAACTCGTCACTAAGCTTACAGTCTTCCCATACAGTAAACTCGTCATTAAGCTTACAGTCTTCCCATACAGTAAACTCGTCACTAAGCTTAACAATCTTCCCATACAGTAAACTCGTCACTAAGCTTAACAATCTTCCCATACAGTAAACTCGTCACTAAGCTTAACAATCTTCCCATACAGTAAACTCGTCACTAAGCTTAACAGTCTTCCCATACAGTAAACTCGTCATTAAGCTTACAGTCTTCCCATACAGTAAACTCGTCACTAAGCTTACAGTCTTCCCATACAGTAAACTCGTCATTAAGCTTACAGTCTTCCCATACAGTAAACTCGTCACTAAGCTTAACAATCTTCCCATACAGTAAACTCGTCACTAAGCTTAACAATCTTCCCATACAGTAAACTCGTCACTAAGCTTAACAATCTTCCCATACAGTAAACTAGTCACTAAGCTTACAGTCTTCCCATACAGTAAACTCGTCACTAAGCTTACAGTCTTCCCATACAGTAAACTCGTCACTAAGCTTAACAATCTTCCCATACAGTAAACTCGTCACTAAGCTTAACAATCTTCCCATACAGTAAACTCGTCACTAAGCTTAACAATCTTCCCATACAGTAAACTAGTCACTAAGCTTAACAATCTTCCCATACAGTAAACTCGTCACTAAGCTTAACAATCTTCCCATACAGTAAACTCGTCACTAAGCTTAACAATCTTCCCATACAGTAAACTAGTCACTAAGCTTAACAATCTTCCCATACAGTAAACTCGTCACTAAGCTTAACAATCTTCCCATACAGTAAACTCGTCACTAAGCTTAACAATCTTCCCATACAGTAAACTCGTCACTAAGCTTAACAATCTTCCCATACAGTAAACTCGTCACTAAGCTTAACAGTCTTCCCATACAGTAAACTCGTCACTAAGCTTAACAATCTTCCCATACAGTAAACTCGTCACTAAGCTTACAGTCTTCCCATACAGTAAACTCGTCATTAAGCTTAACAGTCTTCCCATACAGTAAACTCGTCATTAAGCTTAACAATCTTCCCATACAGTAAACTCGTCATTAAGCTTAACAATCTTCCCATACAGTAAACTCGTCACTAAGCTTAACAATCTTCCCATACAGTAAACTCGTCACTAAGCTTAACAGTCTTCCCATACAGTAAACTCGTCACTAAGCTTAACAATCTTCCCATACAGTAAACTCGTCACTAAGCTTAACAATCTTCCCATACAGTAAACTCGTCACTAAGCTTAACAATCTTCCCATACAGTAAACTCGTCACTAAGCTTACAGTCTTCCCATACAGTAAACTCGTCACTAAGCTTAACAATCTTCCCATACAGTAAACTCGTCACTAAGCTTAACAATCTTCCCATACAGTAAACTCGTCACTAAGCTTAACAGTCTTCCCATACAGTAAACTAGTCACTAAGCTTAACAGTCTTCCCATACAGTAAACTCGTCACTAAGCTTAACAATCTTCCCATACAGTAAACTCGTCACTAAGCTTAACAGTCTTCCCATACAGTAAACTCGTCACTAAGCTTAACAGTCTTCCCATACAGTAAACTCGTCACTAAGCTTAACAATCTTCCCATACAGTAAACTCGTCACTAAGCTTACAGTCTTCCCATACAGTAAACTCGTCACTAAGCTTACAGTCTTCCCATACAGTAAACTCGTCACTAAGCTTAACAATCTTCCCATACAGTAAACTCGTCACTAAGCTTACAGTCTTCCCATACAGTAAACTAGTCACTAAGCTTAACAGTCTTCCCATACAGTAAACTCGTCACTAAGCTTACAGTCTTCCCATACAGTAAACTCGTCACTAAGCTTACAGTCTTCCCATACAGTAAACTCGTCACTAAGCTTAACAATCTCCCATACAGTAAACTCGTCACTAAGCTTAACAGTCTTCCCATACAGTAAACTCGTCACTAAGCTTAACAATCTTCCCATACAGTAAACTAGTCACTAAGCTTAACAATCTTCCCATACAGTAAACTCGTCACTAAGCTTACAGTCTTCCCATACAGTAAACTCGTCACTAAGCTTAACAATCTTCCCATACAGTAAACTCGTCACTAAGCTTAACAATCTTCCCATACAGTAAACTCGTCACTAAGCTTAACAATCTTCCCATACAGTAAACTCGTCATTAAGCTTACAGTCTTCCCATACAGTAAACTCGTCACTAAGCTTAACAATCTTCCCATACAGTAAACTCGTCACTAAGCTTACAGTCTTCCCATACAGTAAACTAGTCACTAAGCTTACAGTCTTCCCATACAGTAAACTCGTCACTAAGCTTACAGTCTTCCCATACAGTAAACTAGTCACTGAAGCTTACAGTCTTCCCATACAGTAAACTCGTCACTAAGCTTACAGTCTTCCCATACAGTAAACTCGTCATTAAATTTACAGCCTTCCCATACAGTAAACTCGTCACTAGCTTACAGTCTTCCCATACAGTAAACTCGTCACTAAGCTTACAGTCTTCCCATACAGTAAACTCGTCACTAAGCTTACAGTCTTCCCATACAGTAAACTCGTCACTAAGCTTACAGTCTTCCCATACAGTAAACTAGTCACTAAGCTTACAGTCTTCCCATACAGTAAACTAGTCACTAAGCTTACAGTCTTCCCATACAGTAAACTCGTCACTAAGCTTACAGTCTTCCCATACAGTAAACTCGTCACTAAGCTTACAGTCTTCCCATACAGTAAACTCGTCACTAAGCTTACAGTCTTCCCATACAGTAAACTCGTCACTAAGCTTACAGTCTTCCCATACAGTAAACTCGTCTACATGATAAAGTCAGCCAGCATTCCATGTAACGTATTACAGTATGGAGTTGTCTTATCATTTCTTATCATTTGTTGACACCATACTCCCTGAATGGTTGTGTTTTCTGTCTTCGTATCTGGGCACCCGTCCTTGTGTCTGACCCCCCCACCACATACATGACTACAGCGGCGACTGTAACGACGGCTTAGGTACAGTTTGTGGTGCCAACATGTTTTCGTTAAGTTATTATACACGTTGACCTGACGGGAAACTGATCTACTTGAGCCTGTCTGCGCACGCTCGTCCACTTGTCTCACATAAATATGGTAGTTCCGTCCTGATTACACTTTACAAACTTATAAATATGGTAGTTCCGTCCTGATAACACTTTACAAACTTATAAATGACAACCCAGTGTTGTGTTCAGCAAGCCTCTCTATCATAAATAACAACCCAGTGTTGTGTTCAGCAAGCCTCTCTATCATAAATAACAACCCAGTGTTGTGTTCAGCAAGCCTCTCTATCATAAATAACAACCCAGTGTTGTGTTCAGCAAGCCTCTCTATCATAAATAACAACCCAGTGTTGTGTTCAGCAAGCCTCTCTATCATAAATAACAACCCAGTGTTGTGTTCAGCAAGCCTCTCTATCATAAATAACAACCCAGTGTTGTGTTCAGCAAGCCTCTCTATCATAAATAACACCCAGTGTTGTGTTCAGCAAGCCTCTCTATCATAAATAACAACCCAGTGTTGTGTTCAGCAAGCCTCTCTATCATAAATAACAACCCAGTGTTGTGTTCAGCAAGCCTCTCTATCATAAATAACAACCCAGTGTTGTGTTCAGCAAGCCTCTCTATCATAAATAACAACCCAGTGTTGTGTTCAGCAAGCCTCTCTATCATAAATAACAACCCAGTGTTGTGTTCAGCAAGCCTCTCTATCATAAATAACAACCCAGTGTTGTGTTCAGCAAGCCTCTCTATCATAAATAACAACCCAGTGTTGTGTTCAGCAAGCCTCTCTATCATAAATAACAACCCAGTGTTGTGTTCAGCAAGCCTCTCTATCATAAATAACAACCCAGCGTTGTGTTCAGCAAGCCTCTCTATCATAAATAACAACCCAGTGTTGTGTTCAGCAAGCCTCTCTTATCAACAGCAAGTTTGGTTGAAGTATCCACGCGTCGTGTTCTCGGAGCAGATCTGGTGTGTGTGGGTGAGGATATCCACGAGTGTCAGCTGTAGATAGGATCGCGTCCCGGCCTCTGGCCACACCACATGACGCATGTCATACTCCGGTATGACGCTACGACAGGGGAAGTAGCGAACACATACAACACCGCAAATGATCCAACCCCACTTGACTTTCCTGCCAACGTAAGAGCCACGAGTGAGGTGACCACTTCACAGTGTGTCGGGTCGATGGCTGATTATCTGGTGGAACATTACGACATGTTAATCTGTTCCCATTAGGCTGGGTCACCATGGCAGGCAGCGCTTCTAGTCTCTCTCTCTCTCTCTCTCTCTCTCTCTCTCTCTCTCTCTCTCTCTCTCTCTCTCTCTCTCTCTCTCTCTCTCTCTCTCTTTAAAAAGTCATCTTGTTTTCGTTGTAAATCTTCCCTGTATTTAGCTGGACTGTCTCTGGCAATATGTTGAAGGTGTCAGTTTCTTGTGTGGACATGTAAGTGTGGCGATATATCCAGTTGTGTACAACTTCTTCTACTGTCGTCATGCGAGCCGTTTTGTTATCTAGATCCACATAAGAGTTACTACAAAACATCTATGTCTCTAACCTCCTTTTAAAAGCCCAACTTTAACAACCAGAATGCCTTAAAGTCTGTCATGTTCCAACTTAACGTTGATCCACTGCATTGTCTTTAATGTCCCACGTAAACTGGAACACATAACACCAACACAGAGAACAGTAGCGGCAAATGACCTCACTCAAGCCACCAAACACCTTACATGAAACTGTGAACTTATTATGAACACAAGAAACGTAAACACATGCACAGATTAGTGACTAGTTAGCAAGTCCACATCTGTAGTGGTTCACATCTGTAATGGTTCACATCTGTAGTGGTTCAATCTTTAGTGGTTCACATTCTGTAGTGGTTCACATCTGTAGTGGTTCACATTCTGTAGTGGTTCGCGCACCGGTACTACGAAGCAAACAGACAAACATAAGTTTTGCAAGGATCATTATTTTCGATTTTGGTCACTCCTTCGTTTTCCCGGATATGTTCATTTTTCAGTGTACATTCATGATTTTCCCGGGTATGTTTGAGAGTCAAAATTTTCCTAATTTCCATTAGTTTCCGTTTTCCTTGTGCTATAAGGATTCTTCTGCTTATAACTGAATTATAATGACGGACATTGCGTCTGTCGGTGTGTTCCATTAACACAGCAGACGAAGACTCGCACATCTTACTCCCAGGTTAACTTCTCCACCGCATGGCAACGCTTGACGCAGAGTGAATCTGGTTATCCAGAGCATTAATATTGCTGGGTATAAATGAGAGAAAATCAAATATCCAAAGAGCGAATATGGGTAATTTAGGTAATGCTAGACAACACCTGATCATCGTAGTAAAACGCTCAAACGTAACAATAAAACTTACAGAAGAGGTCTGTCTTAACGCAGCTGCAGCTAACCTGACCATACTATGTCTTACGGTAACGATAAGTTAGGGAGAAGCAGCGCCCCCACCACACACGACCAGCAGCATGGAAAACCTCTTGAGACCCCCAGCGAGAGACATCCATCCATCAAGAATAAACAAACTTGATGCTGGTGGGCGCGCCCCCCCCAGCCTTCCTCTGCACCTGCCCACACCACAGGCTCGGTCGTCCCCTGGTCTTGTGTGTCAGTCAGGCTGTCTGTCAGTCTAACATTTGCCCGTCTCATGACCAGTGTGTGGGTCCGCCGCCACCACAGGTTTCCCCACCTGTTTCTGCCCTTAACCCCAAACCTGGCAGTGAGGGGTCGGTCGTAACCCAGTGGCTTGGGTTGACTGTTTACAGTGACATGCATCTGGGAATGACAGTGAGTTTGTTCATTGCAAGATGGTGATGGTACTCCAGCAGACGCTTGATGAAGCCGTGTTGAATACAATCACTTCAGTTCAGTGATCGCTAAATGACGTCCCTTCCTTCATACCTGACAGCTACACTTACTTGGTCACGTTGAAATCTCTTCCCCACATGATTGTGTTTGAGGGAGACTGTGTGGTATGTCGCTAACGGGTAGACTCACCTTTCTTGCTATACGGGGGGTATATCCAAAGAAAGAAAATGGTGTGTGTGGAGAGGTTACACACAAGAATATTCCAGTCACCGTTCCGCCTTCACTAAGCTTACTTCACTGTAGCACTGAGTTACGGCGGTGGCCGCGGGAGAGAACATGGGATGCGAGTTGCCAGCGACCACTTAGTCTTGTTCAGGGACAACCCAAATGTCGTACAGGCACATGGCGCCGTGTTAACTTGCCCAATTCTCGATCTGTCACTTTGAACGCGTGCTTCGTTAAAGCACCAAACATTCGATCAAGTTTATAGCTTACATTACACAGTTGTGTATATTATTGTTGTGTATATTATTGTTCAATGATGGAGATTCCTGCTGCGTTACATCACCGTGTTATTCATTATTTGCTCAGTTCACAGAAAGGCCATCGCCTCAAGGCTTCCGTCCGTCCATGTGATTATTGGTCAGATTATTAATGATTCCATCACAGTGGCCCGAGACCACGGGCTCTGACCGTGAGTGAAGGCTGGGCACCGTGATAACTGACCCTCGGGAAACACCAACCAAACATTGTCAAGTACCAGGCGGGGCCAACTCACACACACACACACACACACACCACACACGCACACATTATCCCTGAGGATAGAAGTGAAAGAATACTGCTCACTAAGGTGGTTCGTTATTACACATTAATTATATTCATATTAGATTAGTGCGACAAGGTGTGGATCCACGAGCAAAAAAAGAATGTGCAGAAAATGACATCCTCAGACAGAGTGGGAGAGATACAAGAGTCGAGGTCCTTAAGCACAGAGGTAGCAGTGAGGCGAGGCTTCAGTAATCCCCGAGGAGAGCAGGTGGGCACTAATTATGTGACCTGACGTGTCTGACCTTCCTCTCACACATAGTGTGTGGACTGGGTTATTCTGGAGGATATTTCTTAATGATTATTTCAGTTAAGAGTTTGTCGCGTTTAAAATGGCCAAATGACATATTTACATTATGATCAAATATGCCAGAGATCAAACATGATTCAGTTACATTTCTTTCAATGAAACGATTTGATTTAGCTGTGGTCTTAGCTCCCTCCCAGTCGATATGGTGATCAAAGGCAGCTTTATGTTGAAATAAGCCGTTGCTCTGTTATCCTTAAACTATACTTAGGCTGCGAGATCCTACTCTCCAAATCTTTCCCCGATTGTCCAATATAATACTGGTTACAATCATTACATGGGACTTTATAAACAACACCTTTATTATCTGATGGTCTATCCTTGACGAGCGATTTTCTTGATGGTGTTATGGTGTTGTCATATTTGAAAACTACTTGTACATTAAGTTTATGAGAATGTGAACACTTTCGAGAAAATTCTCATGGAAGGGAGGAACAAGCACGTCGACCCCAGTATACCACATCTTTCCAATTCACTCTATTCCTTGCACGCCTTTCACCCTCCTGTATTTTCGGGCCCCGATCGCTCAAAATCTTTGTCACTCCACCCTTCCACCTCCAGTTTGGTCTCCCACTTCTCGTTCCCTCCATCTCTGACATATGTATCTTCTTTGTCACTCTTTCCTCACTCATTTTCTCCATGTGACCAAATCATTTCAATACACCCTCTTCTGCTTTCTCAACCACTCTCTTTTTATTGCCACACATCTCTCTTACCCTTTCATTACTTACTCGATCAAACCACCTCACACCAGATATTGTCCTCAAACATCTCATTTCCAACACATCCACCCTGCTTCGCACTACCCTATCTGAAGCCCATTCCTCGCAACCATATAGCATTGCTGGAACTACTATTCCTTCAAACACACCCATGTTTGCTTTCTTCAACGCTCCCAAAACCTTCGCCCTCTTCCCCACCCTATGACTCACTTCTGCTTCCATGGTTCCATCCGCTGTAAAATTCCAATTCCAAATATCTAAAACACTTCACTTCCTCCAGTTTTTCTCCATTCAAACTTACCTCCCAATTGACCTGTCCCTCAACCCTACTCATCCTAATAACCAAGCTGTTCCTCACATTTATTCCCAGCTTTTTTCTTTCACACACTTTACCAAACTGTCACCAACTTCTGCAGTTTCTCACTCGACTCAGCCACCATCTCTGTATCATCAGTGAACAACAGCTGACTCACTTCACAAGCCCTCTGATCCACAACAGACTGCATACTTGCCCCTCTTTCCAAAACTCTTGCATTCACCTCCCTAATAACCCCATCCAAAAATAAATTAAACAACCATGGAGACATCACGCGCCACTGCCGCAAACCGACATTCACTGAGAACCAATCACTTTCCTCTCTTCCTACTCGTACACATGCCTTATATCTTTGATAAAAACTTTTCACTGCTTCTAACGACTTGCCTCCCAAACCATATACTCTTAATACCTTCCACAGAGCATCTCTATCAACTCTGTATTATATACTTTCTCCAGATCCATAAATGCCACATACATATCCATCTGTTTTTCTAAGTATTTCTCACGTACATTTTTCAAAGGAAACACCTGATCCATACATCATCTACCACTTATGAAACCACACTGCTCTTCTCCAGTCTGATGCTCTGTACATGCCTTTACCTTCTCAATCAATACCCTCCCATATAATTTCCCAGGAATACTCAACAAACTTATACCTCTGTAATTTGAACACTCACCTTTATCCCCTTTACCTTTGTTCAGTGACATTATGCATGCATTCCGCCAATCCTTAGGCACTTTACCATGAACCATACATATATTGAACATCAGTATATATATATATATATTGTTACGAACTCAACACTTATTCAGGCAAGGTCGCCAGTAACATATGTTACAGATACTATACTGGTCCTTGTCTTGCAAGGGCGTTAGATTTGTCAAGTTGCACAACTCAGGATAACACAATAATACAGTTATGGCATTGAATTGAAGACCAGCATTACATTAAATCTACTTATAATGAAAGAATTCAAGTGTACAAAGATAGGCACGTAAATCAAGCATGAAATATTACGTTAACACTGAAAATGAGTTTAACATTGAACATAAGATAACATTCCAAATAAGATTTCAAGCCAGGAGTTCTCTTTCCTCTATGGCAGTACTTCGATAACATTACACTGATAATTATAACGGGCTTACAGCACAACACTTGGGTAACGGGCTTATAGCACAGCAGGGCTTACAGGCTTACAACACAGCAGGACTTACAGCAGGGGTGGACCACTTACCTCGCTGGGCTAGAAAGAGAGAGACTCAGCGGGTGTCATGGGTATATATTACAGTAAAGACAAGCGTTCCCTGCTAGCTATACAACCTTACATTTTGATTGGCTATGGAGCCTCAGAAATATTCTGATTGCTTGGAGGAACCATCGCAGCACAAATGCGTAGATCACCCTCCCTCTTGTAAGCCTACAGGGATGACATGTCCAGTACGGTGGTGAAGTATTCCGCAGCTGATGACAACTTAATCCCCCCGCCTCGGAGAAGGGTCGGGGTGCTCAAGGACAAATGACCATCTGGTTTCAAAATTAAATTAAAATTAAATTATTACGCCTAATGCTTGGTGTGAACTGAAGCTCTGAGGACGTCTCAGAGGGAGGCCTTAATCCTCGTCCTGATAAGAAATAACACCACCATACACGAGGACACACACACACACACACATTATATACACGAACATGTGAGCACAAACACACGTGTTCCGTAACAATATATATATATATATATATATATATATATATATATATATATATATAATGGAAAAAGGTGAGAACAAAGGAGGTAAGGGGAGTGAGGGAGGAATGGGATGTATTTAGGGAAGCAGTGATGGCTTGCGCAAAAGATGCTTGTGGCATGAAAAGCGTGGGAGGTGGGTTGATTAGAAAAGGTAGTGAGTGGTGGGATGATGAAGTAAGATTGTTGGTGAAAGAGAAGAGAGAGGCTTTTGGACGATTTTTGCAGGGAAAAATGCAAATGAGTGGGAGAGGTATAAAAGAAAGAGGCAGGAGGTCAAGAGAAAGGTGCAAGAGGTGAAAAAGAGGGCAAATGAGAGTTAGGGTGAGAGAGTATCATTAAATTTTAGGGTGAATATAAAGATGTTTTGGAAGGAGGCAAATAAAGTGCGTAAGACAGGGGAGCAAATGGGAAATTCAGTGAAGGGGGCTAATGGGGCGGTGATAACAAGTAGTGGTGATGTGAGAAGGAGATAAAGTGAGTATTTTGAAGGTTTGTTGAATGTGTTTGATGATAGAGTGGCAGATATAGGGTGTTTTGGTCGAGGTGGTGTGCAAAGTGAGAGGGTTAGGGAAAATGATTTGGTAAATAGAGTAGAGGTAGACAAAGCTTTACGGAAAATGAAAGCCGGCAAGGCAGCAGGTTTGGATGGTATTGCAGTGGAATTTATTAAAAAAGGGGGTGACTGTATTGTTGACTGGTTGGTGAGGTTATTTAATGTATGTATGATTCATGGTGAGGTGCCTGAGGATTGGCGGAATGCTTGCATAGTGCCATTGTCCAAAGGCAAAGGGGATAAGAGTGAGTGCTCAAATTACAGAGGTATAAGTTTGTTGAGTATTCCTGGTAAATTGTATGGGAGGGTATTGATTGAGAGGGTGAAGGCATGTACAGAGCATCAGATTGGGGAAGAGCAGTGTGGTTTCAGAAGTGGCAGAGGATGTGTGGATCAGGTGTTTGCTTTGAAGAATGTATGTGAGAAATACTTAGAAAAACAAATGGATTTGTATGTAGCATTTATGGATCTGGAGAAGGCATATGATAGAATTGATAGAGATGCTCTGTGGAAGGTTTTAAGAATATATGATGTGGGAGGCAAGTTGTTAGAAGCAGTGAAAAGTTTTTATCGAGGATGTAAGGCATGTGTACGTGTGGGAAGAGAGGAAAGTGATTGGTTCTCAGTGAATGTGGGTTTGCGGCAGGGGTGTGTGATGTCTCCATGGTTGTTTAATTTGTTTATGGATGGGGTTGTTAGGGAGGTGAATGCAAGAGTTTTGGAAAGAGGGGCAAGTATGCAGTCTGTTGTGGATGAGAGAGCTTGGGAAGTGAGTCAGTTGTTGTTCGCTGATGATACAGCACTGGTGGCTGATTCATGTAAGAAACTGCAGAAGCTGGTGACTGAGTTTGGTAAAGTGTGTGAAAGAAGAAAGTTAAGAGTAAATGTGAATAAGAGCAAGGTTATTAGGTACAGTAGGGTTGAGGGTCAAGTCAATCGGGAGGTAAGTTTGAATGGAGAAAAACTGGAGGAAGTAAAGTGTTTTAGATATCTGGGAGTGGATCTGGCAGCGGATGGAACCATGGAAGCGGAAGTGAATCATAGGGTGGGGGAGGGGGCGAAAATTCTGGGAGCCTTGAAGAATGTTTGGAAGTCGAGAACATTATCTCGGAAAGCAAAAATGGGTATGTTTGAAGGAATAGTGGTTCCAACAATGTTGTATGGTTGCGAGGAATGGGCTATGGATAGAGTTGTGCGGAGGAGGGTGGATGTGCTAGAAATGAGATGTTTGAGGACAATATGTGGTGTGAGGTGGTTTGATCGAGTAAGTAATGTAAGGGTAAGAGAGATGTGCGGAAATAAAAAGAGTGTGGTTGAGAGAGCAGAAGATGGTGTTTTGAAATGGTTTGGGCACATGGAGAGAATGAGTGAGGAAAGATTGACCAAGAGGATACATGTGTCAGAGATGGAGGGAACGAGGAGAAGTGGGAGACCAAATTGGAGGTGGAAAGATGGAGTGAAAAAGATTTTGAGTCATCGGGGCCTGAGCATGCAGGAGGGTGAAAGGCGTGCTAGGAATAGTGTGAATTGGAACGATGTGGTATACTGGGGTCGACGTGCTGTCAGTGGATTGAACCAGGGCATGTGAAGCGTCTGGGGTAAACCATGGAAAGTTTTGTGGGGCCTGGATGTGGAAAGGGAGCTGTGGTTTCGGTGCATTACTACATGACAGCTAGAGACTGATTGTGAACGAATGGGGCCTTTGGCGTCTTTTCCTAGCGCTACCTCGCATACATGAGGGGGGAGGGGGTCGTTATTCTATGTGTGGCGAGGTGGCGATGGGAACATATAAAGGCAGACAGTATGAATTATGTCCATGTGTATATATGTATATGTCTGTGTGTGTATATATATGTGTACATTGAGATGTATAGTTATGTATATTTGCGTGTGTGGACGTGTATGTATATACATGTGTATGTCGGCGGGTTGGGCCATTCTTTCGTCTGTTTCCTTGCGCTACCTCGCTAACGCGGGAGACAGCGACAAAGCAAAAATAAAAAAAGATATATATATATATATATATATATATATAAATATATATATATATATATCTTTTTTTCTTTTAAACTATTTGCCATTTCCCGCATTAGCAAGGTAGCGTTAAGAACAGAGGACTAGGCCTTTTTTGGAATATCCTCACCTGGCCCCCTCTGTTCCTTCTTTTGGAAAAAAAAAAAAAAAAAACGAGGGGAGGATTTCCAGCCCCCCGCTCCCTCCCCTTTTAGTCGCCTTCTACGACACGCAGGGAATACGTGGGAAGTATTCTTAATCCCCTATCCCAGGGATATATATATATATATATATATATATATATATATATATATATATATATATATATATATATATATATATATATATATATCATCCCTAGGGATAGGGGAGAAAGAATACTTCCCACGCATTTTCCGCGTGTCGTAGAAGGCGACTAAAGGGAACGGGAGCGAGGAGCTAGAAACCCTCCCCTCCTTGTATTTTAACTTTCTAACAGGGGAGACAGAAGGAGTCACGCGGGGAGTGCTCATCCTCCTCGAAGGCATAAATTAGAGTCTTCATGTGTGTGGATTTAACCAAGATGAGATAAAAAGGAGATAGGTAGTATATTTGAGGAAAGGAACCTGGATGTTTTGGCTCTGAGTGAAACGAAGCTCAAGGGTAAAGGGGAAGAGTGGTTTGGGAATGTCTGGGGAGTAAAGTCAGGGGCTGGTAAGGGGACAAGAGCAAAGGAAGGAGTAGCACCAATCCTGAAACAGGAGTTGTGGGAGTATGTTATAAAGTGTAAGAAAGTAAGCTCTAGAATGATAAGGGTAGAATGAAAGTGGATGGAGAGAGATGGGTGATTATTGTGGCCTATACACCTGGTCATGAGAAGAGAGATCATGAGAGGCAAGTGTTTTGGGAGCAGCTGAGTGAGTGTGTTAGCAGTTTTGGTACACGAAACCGGGTTATAGTGATGGGCGATTTGAATGCAAAGGTAAGTAATGAGGCAGTTGAGGGAATAATTGGTGTACATGGGGGATTCAGTGTTGTAAATGGAAATGGTTAAGAGCTTGTAGATTTGTGTGCTGAAAAAGGACTGGTGATTGGGAATACCTGGTTTAAAAAGAGATATACATAAGTATACGTATGTAAGTAGGAGAGATGGCCAGAGAGTGTTATTGGATTGCGTGTTAATTGATAGGCGCTTGAAAGAGAGACTATAGGTGTTAATGTGCTGAGAGATGCAACTGGAGGGATGTCTGATCATTATCATGTGGAGGCGAAGGTGAAGATTTGTAGAGGTTTTCAGAAAAGAGGAGAGAAAATTGGGGTGAAAAGAGTGATGAGAGTAAGTGAGCTTGGGAAGGAGACTGAGTGCAGAATGGAAAAAGGTGAGGGCAAAGGACGTAAGGGGAGTGGGGGAGGAATGGGATGTATTTAGGGAAGCAGTAATGGCTTGCGCAATAGATACTTGTGGCATGAGAAGCGTGGGAGGTGGGCAGATTAGAAAGGTAAGTGAGTGGTTGGATGAAGAAGTAAGATTATTAGTGAAAGAGAAGAGAGAGGCTTTTGGACGATATTTGCAGGGACATAATGCAAATGACTGGGAGAAGTATAAAAGAAAGAGGCAGAAGACCAAGAGATAGGTGCATGAGGTGAAAAAGAGGGCAAATGAGAGTTGAGGTGAGAGAGTATCATTAAATTTTAGGGAGAATAAAGAGATGTTTTGGAACGAGGTAAATAAGTGCGTAAGACATGAGAACACATGGGAACATCGGTAAAGGGGGCTAATGGGGAGGTGATAACACGTCGTGGTGATTTGAGGAGATGGAGTAAATATTTTGAAGGTTTTGAATGTGTTAGGTGATAGAGTGGCAGATATAGGGTGTTTTGGTCGAGGTGGTATGCGAAGTGAGAGGGTCAGGGAGAATGATTTGGTAAACAGAGAAGAGGTAGTGAAAGCTTTGCGGAAGATGAAAGCCGGCAAGGCGGCGGGTTTGGATGGTATATGAGTGGAATTAACTAAAACAGGGGGTGACTGTGTTGTTGACTGGTTGGTGAGAATATTCATTTTCTGTATGGCTCATGGTGGAGTGCCTGAGGATTGGCGGAATGCATGCATAGTGCCATTGTACAAAGGCAAAGGGGATAAATGTGAGTGTTCAAACTACAGAGGTATAAGTTTATCGAGTATTCCTGGGAAATTATATGGGAGGGTATTGATTGAGAGAATGAAGGCTTGTACAGAACATCAGACTGGGGAAGAGTAGTGTGGCTTCAGAAGTGGTAGAGGATGTGTGGATCAGGTGTTTGCTTTGAAGAATGTATGTAAGAAATAATTTAAAAAAAAAGCAATTGGATTTGTAAGTAGCATTTATGGATCTGGAGAAGGCATATGATAGAGTTGGTAGAGATGCTCTGTGGAAGGTATGAAGAATATATGGTGTGGGAGGCAAGTTGCTAGAAGCAGTGAAAAGTTTTTATCGCGTATGTAAGGCATATGTACTAGTAGGAAGAGAGGAAAGTTATTGGTTCCCGGTGAATGTCGGTTTGCGGCAGGGGTGCGTGATGTCTCCGTAGTTGTTTGATTTGTTTATGGATGAGGTTGTTAGGGAGGTGAATGCAAGAGTTTTGGAGAGAGGGGCAAGTATGCAGTCTGTTGTGGATTAGAGGGCTTGGGAAGTGAGTCAGTTGTTTTTCGCTGATGATATAGCGCTGATGGCTGATGCAGGTGAGAAACTGCAGAAGCTGGTGACTGAGTTTAGTAAAGTGTGTAAAAGAAGAAATCTGAGAGTAAATGTGAATAAGAGCAAAGTTATTAGGTACAGTAGGGTTAAGAGACAAGTCAATTGGGAGGTAAATTTAAATGGAGAAAAACTGGAGGAAGTGAAGTGTTCTAGATATGCGGGAGTGGATTTGGCAGCGGATGGAAACCATGGAAGCGGAAGTGAGTCACAGGGTGGGGGAGGGGGCGAATGTTCTATGAGCATTGAAAGATGTGTGGAAAGCGAGAACATTATCTCGGATAGCAAAAATGGGTATGTTTGAAGGAATAATGGTTCCAACAATGTTGTATGGTTGCGAGGCGTCGGCTACAGATGTGGTTGTGCGGAGGAAGATGGATGTGTTAAAAATGAGATGTTTGAGGACATTATGTGGTGTGAGGGGGTTTGATCGAGTAAGTAATGTAAGGATAAGAGAGATGTGTGGTAATAAAAAGAGTGTGGTTGAGAGAGCAGAAGAGGCTGTACTGAAATGGTTTGGTCACATGGAGAGAATAGGTGAGGAAAGATAGACAAACAGGATATATGAATCAGATGTAGAGGGAACGAGAAGTGGGAGACCAAATTGTACTTGGAAGGAGTGAGTGAAAAAGATTTTGAGCTATCGGGGCCTGAACATGCACGAGGGTGAAAGACGTGCAAGTAATAGAGTAAATTGGAATGGTGTGGTATACCGAGGTCGACGTGCTGTCAGTGGATAGAACCAGGGCATGTGAAGCGTCTTGGGTAAATCATGGAAAGTTTTGTGGGGCCTGGATGTGGAAAGAGAGCTGTGGTTTCGATGCATTATACATGACAGGTAGAAACTGATTGTGAACGAACGAATGTGGCCTTTGTTGTCTTTTCCTAGCGCTACCTCGCGCGCGTGCGGGGAGAGCAGGTCGCCATTTCATGTGTGGCGGGATGGCGACGGGAATGAATAAAGGCAGCTAGTATGAAATGTGTATATGTGCATATATGTATATGTCTGTATATATATATATATATATATATATATATATATATATATATATATATATATATATATATATATATATATTTTATCCCTGGGGATAGGGGATTAAGAATACTTCCCACGTATTCCCTGCGTGTCGTAGAAGGCAACTAAAAGGGGAGGGAGCGGGGGGCTGGAAATCCTCCCCTCTCGTTTTTTTTTTTTTTTTTTTTAAATTTTCCAAAAGAAGGAACAGAGGGGGCCAGGTGAGGATATTCCAAAAAAGGCCCAGTCCTCTGTTCTTAACGCTACCTCGCTAACGCGGGAAATGGCGAATAGTTTAAAAGAAAAAGAAAAGAATATATATATATATATATATATATATATATATATATATATATATATATATATATATATATATATATATATTCTTTCTTTTCTTTCAAACTATTCGCCATTTCCCGCATTAGCGAGGTAGCGTTAAGAACAGAGGACTTGGCCTTTGAGGGAATACCCTCACCTGGCCCAATTCTCTGTTCCTTCTTTTGGAAAAAAAAAAAAAAAAAAAAAACGAGAGGGGAGGATTTCCAGCCCCCCGCTCCCTCCCCTTTTAGTCGCCTTCTACGACACGCAGGGAATACGTGGGAAGTATTCTTAATCCCCTATCCCCAGGGATAATATATATATATATATATCTATATATATTCTATTCATTGATTATACTTTGTCGCTGCCTCCCGCGTTAGCTAGGTAGCGCAAGGAAACAGACGAAGGAATGGCCCAACCCACCCACATACACATGTATATACATACACGTCCACACACTCACATGTACATACCTATACATTTCAACGTATATATATATATATATATATATATATATATATATATATATATATATATATATATATATATATATATACGTTGAAATGTATAGGTATGTACATGTGAGTGTGTGGACGTGTATGTATATACATGTGTATGTGGGTGGGTTGGGCCATTCCTTCGTCTGTTTCCTTGCGCTACCTAGCTAACGCGGGAGGCAGCGACAAAGTATAATCAATGAATAGAATATATATAGATATATATATATATATATTATCCCTCGGGATGGGGGAGAGGGAATGTTTCCCACGTGGTCCCTGCGTTTTGTGGAAGGCTACTAAAAGGGGAGGGAGCGGGAGCTGGAAATCCTCCCCTCTCGTTTTTGATTTTCCAAAAGAAAGAACAGAGAAGGGGGCCAAGTGAGGATTTCCCTCAAAGGCTCAGTCCTCTGTTCTTAACTCTACCTTGCTAACGTGGTATGGCAATGGGTAACCTTCTTTCACCTGTACCAAGTAATCTTTGAATGAAATTTTTTGAATCAAAATTACTAAAGGATATCTTACCTTCTAATACAATTTGGTTTAGGTATGTAGATGATGTTCTTTGTGTTTGGCCAACAAATGAAAATTTACAAATGTTTCTCCCCTTACTTAACAATTTAGTACCTTCCATCAAATTTACTGTAGAAAATGAATATAATGGTATGTTACCATTTTTTGATTGTATGATCCATAGGCAAGGAAAAATGTTTAAGTTTAGCATATACAGAATTCCTACCAATGTATGTTCATATATCCATTATTACTCATCTCAACATGACAGAGTTAAATCATCATCACTTCAATCTATGTTCCTTAGAGCATTACGTATTTGCAGTCCAGAGTATATTGATGATGAGTTTGAGAAGATGTATTCTTTTGGATCTAAGTTAAAGTACCCTAGATCTTTCATTGATAAATCCCTTAAGTTAGCGAAGAGATTATATTATAGAATTGAGCCCAAACCTCCCATTGACACCAAGAATCTTTTAGTTCCTTTAATGTGAATGTTGCCTTCAGCAACAATAATACTATAAAGAATATCTTAATCAGAAATTCACCAGAAAATTCTCCTGGGTGCATCTATAAAGTGCCATGTAGAAATTATGATAAGTTTTATGTTGGGCAGACTGGTAAGGATGTTTCTGTTAGACTTAAGCAACATAAATATAGTATAAGAACGGGACAAGAATCAAATGCCTTTTTTAATCACGTTAAAAACTGTGATCATTGTATTGACTGGAGTAATGCCATCTCACTTATTAACTCTAACTCTATTACCACGAGAAATATCATTGAATCTTCTATTATTGAATACACAAAGAATTATAATCTTAATATTAGTGATGGTTTATACAAATTGGATAACCTTATTGTTGATAGAATTTGTAAAATAATAAGTTTATGGTACGCTCTTTGTCTGTCTTGGACAATCGCAAGTTTACCATATGGCGTCCTAGCTACGTCTCTTCGTTGTGTATCAACTGACTGTTATATTTCTCTCGTGTCTCCCCTGATAACATGATTATTACACGAAAGTGCACTAGGGAACTTATCGTGTTTCATTTTCCCCGTGGACTCTTCAGAATATATATATATATATATATATATATATATATATATATATATATATATATATATATATATATATATATATATATATTTATTTTTTCTTATTATACTTTGTCGCTGTCTCCCGCGTTTGCGAGGTAGCGCAAGGAAACAGACGAAAGAAATGGCCCAACCCCCCCCCATACACATGTATATACATACGTCCACACACGCAAATATACATACCTACACAGCTTTCCATGGTTTACCCCAGACGCTTCACATGCCTTGATTCAATCCACTGACAGCACGTCAACCCCGATATACCACATCGCTCCAATTCACTCTATTCCTTGCCCTCCTTTCACCCTCCTGCATGTTCAGGCCCCGATCACACAAAATCTTTTTCACTCCATCTTTCCACCTCCAATTTGGTCTCCCACTTCTCCTCGTTCCCTCCACCTCCGACACATATATCCTCTTGGTCAATCTTTCCTCACTCATTCTCTCCATGTGCCCAAACCATTTCAAAACACCATCTTCTGCTCTCTCAACCACGCTCTTTTTATTTCCACACATCTCTCTTACCCTTACGTTACTTACTCGATCAAACCACCTCACACCACGCATTGTCCTCAAACATCTCATTTCCAGCACATCCATCCTCCTCCGCACAACTCTATCCATAGCCCACGCCTCGCAACCATACAACATTGTTGGAACCACTATTCCTTCAAACATACCCATTTTTGCTTTCCGAGATAATGCTCTCGACTTCCACACATTCTTCAAGGCTCCCAGAATTTTCGCCCCCTCCCCCACCCTATGATCCACTTCCGCTTCCATGGTTCCATCCGCTGCCAGATCCACTCCCAGATATCTAAAACACTTTACTTCCTCCAGTTTTTCTCCATTCAAACTTACCTCCCAATTGACTTGACCCTCAACCCTACTGTACCTAATAACCTTGCTCTTATTCACATTTACTCTTAACTTTCTTCTTTCACACACTTTACCAAACTCAGTCACCAGCTTCTGCAGTTTCTCACATGAATCAGCCACCAGCGCTGTATCATCAGCGAACAACAACTGACTCACTTCCCAAGCTCTCTCATCCCCAACAGACTTCATACTTGCCCCTCTTTCCAAAACTCTTGCATTTACCTCCCTAACAACCCCATCCATAAACAAATTAAACAACCATGGAGACATCACACACCCCTGCCGCAAACCTACATTCACTGAGAACCAATCACTTTCCTCTCTTCCTACACGTACACATGCCTTACATCCTCGATAAAAACTTTTCACTGCTTCTAACAACTTTCCTCCCACACCATATATTCTTAATACCTTCCACAGAGCATCTCTATCAACTCTATCATATGCCTCCTCCAGATCCATAAATGCTACATATAAATCCATTTGCTTTTCTAAGTATTTCTCACATACATTCTTCAAAGCAAACACCTGATCCACACATCCTCTACCACTTCTGAAACCACACTGCTCTTCCCCAATCTGATGCTCTGTACATGCCTTCACCCTCTCAATCAATACCCTCCCATATGATTTACCAGGAATACTCAACAAACTTATACCTCTGAAATTTGAGCACTCACTCTTATCCCCTTTGCCTTTGTACAATGGCACTATGCACGCATTCCGCCAATCCTCAGGCACCTCACCATGAGTCATACATACATTAAATAACCTTACCAACCAGTCAATAATACAGTCGCCCCCTTTTTTAATAAATTCCACTGCAATACCATCCAAACCTGCTGCCTTGCCGGCTTTCATCTTCCGCAAAGCTTTTACTACCTCTTCTCTGTTTACCAAATCATTTTCCCTAACCCTCTCACTTTTCACACCACCTCGACCAAAAAACCCTATTTCTGCCACTCTATCATCAAACACATTCAACAAACCTTCAAAATACTTACTCCATCTCCTTCTCACATCACCACTACTTGTTATCACCTCCCCATTTGCGCCCTTCGCTGAAGTTCCCATTTGCTCCCTTGTCTTACGCCCTTTATTTACCTCCTTCCAGAACATCTTTTTATTCTCCCTAAAATTTAATGATACTCTCTCACCCCAACTCTCATTTGCCCTCTTTTTCACCTCTTGCACCTTTCTCTTGACCTCCTGTCTCTTTCTTTTATACATCTCCCACTCAAATGCATTTTTTCCCTGCAAAAATCGTCCAAATGCCTCTCTCTTCTCTTTCACTAATAATCTTACTTCTTCATCCCACCACTCACTACCCTTTCTAATCAACCCACCTCCCACTCTTCTCATGCCACAAGCATCTTTTGCGCAATACATCACTGATTCCCTAAATACGTCCCATTCCTCCCACACTCCCCTTACTTCCATTGTTCTCACCTTTTTCCATTCTGTACTCAGTCTCTCCTGGTACTTCCTCACACAAGTCTCCGTCCCAAGCTCACTTACCCTCACCACCCTCTTCACCCCAACATTCACTCTTCTTTTCTGAAAACCCATACAAATCTTCACCTTAGCCTCCACAAGATAATGATCAGACATCCCTCCAGTTGCACCTCTCAGCACATTAACAGCCAAAAGTCTCTCTTTCGCGCGCCTGTCAATTAACACGTAATCCAATAACGCTCTCTGGCCATCTGTCCTACTTACATACGTACACTTATGTATATCTCGCTTTTTAAACCAGGTATTCCCAATCAAGAGTCCTTTTTCAGCACATAAATCTACAAGCTCTTCACCATTTCCATTTACAACACTGAACACCCCATGTATACCATTATTCCCTCAACTGCCACATTACTCACCTTTGCATTCAAATCACCCATCACTATAACCCGGTCTCGTGCATCAAAACCACTAACACACTCATTCAGCTGCTCCCAAAACACTTGCCTCTCATGATCTTTCTTCTCATGCCCAGGTGCATATGCACCAATAATCACCCATCTCTCTCCATCAACTTTCAGTTTTACCCATATTAATCGAGAATTTACTTTCTTACATTCTATCACATACTCCCATAACTCCTGTTTCAGGAGTACTGCTACTCCTTCCCTTGCTCTTGTCCTCTCACTAACCCCTGACTTTACTCCCCAGACATTCCCAAACCACTCTTCCCCTTTACCCTTGAGCTTCGTTTCACTCAGAGCCAAAACATCCAGGTTCCTTTCCCCAAACATACTACCTATCTCTCCTTTTTTCACATCTTGGTTACATCCACACACATTTAGACACCCCAGTCTGAGCCTTCGAGGAGGATGAGCACTCCCCGCGTGACTCCTTCTTCTGTTTCCCATTTTATATATATATATATATATATAGAGATTTCTGGCCCCCGCTCCCGTCCCCTATAGTAGCTATATATATATATATATATATATATTTTTTTTTTTTTTTTTTTTTTTTTTTGCTTTGTCGCTGTCTTCCGCGTTTGCGAGGTAGCGCAAGGAAACAGACGAAAGATGTGGCCCAACCCACCCCTATACACATGCCTTGATTCAATCCACTGACAGCACGTCAACCCCGGTATACCACATCGCTCCAATTCACTCTATTCTTTGCCCTCCTTTCACCCTCCTGCATGTTCAGGCCCCGATCACACAAAATCTTTTTCACTCCATCTTTCCACCTCCAATTTGGTCTCCCTCTTCTCCTCGTTCCCTCCACCTCCGACACATATATCCTCTTGGTCAATCTTTCCTCACTCATTCTCTCCATGTGACCAAACCATTTCAAAACACCCTCTTCTGCTCTCTCAACCACGCTCTTTTTATTTCCACACATCTCTCTTACCCTTACGTTACTTACTCGATCAAACCACCTCACACCACACATTGTCCTCAAACATCTCATTTCCAGCACATCCATCCTCCTGCGCACAACTCTATCCATAGTCCACGCCTCGCAACCATACAACATTGTTGGAACCACTATTCCTTCAAACATACCCATTTTTGCTTTCCGAGATAATGCTCTCGACTTCCACACATTCTTCAAGGCTCCCAGAATTTTCGCCCCCTCCCCCACCCTATGATCCACTTCCGCTTCCATGGTTCCATCCGCTGCCAGATCCACTCCCAGGTATCTAAAACACTTCACTTTCTCCAGTTTTTCTCCATTCAAACTCACCTCCCAATTGAATTGACCCTCAACCCTACTGTACCTAATAACCTTGCTCTTATTCACATTTACTCTTAACTTTCTTCTTTCACACACTTTACCAAACTCAGTCACCAGCTTCTGCAGTTTCTCACATGAATCAGCCACCAGCGCTGTATCATCAGCGAACAACAACTGACTCACTTCCCAAGCTCTCTCATCCCCAACAGACTTCATACTTGCCCCTCTTTCCAAAACTCTTGCATTCACCTCCCTAACAACCCCATCCATAAACAAATTAAACAACCATGGAGACATCACACACCCCTGCCGCAAACCTACATTCACTGAGAACCAATCACTTTCCTCTCTTCCTACACGTACACATGCCTTACATCCTCGATAAAAACTTTTCACTGCTTCTAACAACTTTCCTCCCACACCATATATTCTTAATACCTTCCACAGAGCATCTCTATCAACTCTATCATATGCCTTCTCCAGATCCATAAATGCTACATACAAATCCATTTGCTTTTCTAAGTATTTCTCACATACATTCTTCAAAGCAAACACCTGATCCACACATCCTCTACCACTTCTGAAACCACACTGCTCTTCCCCATATATATATACATATATATATATATATATATATATATATATATATATATATATATATATATATATATATATATATATATATATATATATATATATATATATATACAGGGTTAAGAGACGGGTTCAGCACGAGTGTAAAGCAATCTGTTCGTAACACAAATGGTAATCATATATAAGTTTAAGACATACAATCAGCAGTAAACGGAAGAAAAGTAAACAAAACGGCAAGTCCTGACAAGTTTTACCCAAGGACAATGAAAGAAGCGAAGAATAAGATATTTAAGCCCTTGGCTGCTCTATTCAATAAGGTACTTGCTACGGGAAATGTTCCAGAGGTGTGGACGTTAGCCACTGTAACACTGATAGTCATAAAATTTAATGAATCGCTGCACAGAAACTATCATCTTATTAGCTTAACGTCTGTAGTTAGAGATCTTACCGAAATCATCATTAGATACAATATTGTACACGATTTAAAGGACCGCCGCTTGATAAACGACTCTCAGCATGATTACGACGAGATCGCTCATGTCAATGTAATCTGTTTGGTTACTAGTTTGTTATGATCAACATGGACGGTGAAAGTAAAGCAGAGGATGTCATTTGCTTAAATTTTCAACAACCTTTCGATAAGGTTCCGGATCAAATATTAGCAACACACTTTAAGTCACATGGTATTGATGGAATTGTACTTCAGTGGATTGGAAATTGGTTGACTGGCCGTAAACCAAGAGTTGCGACGTAACAAGTGGTGTACCACAAGGGTCACTCTAGGTACCAGTTGTCCTTCTCGTATAATCGATCATACACATGATGATGATGATGATGAGTTTCACTGTAAAATATCCAACTTCGCACATGACACTGACCTGGGAAATGAAGCTGCAGATGAATTCGAACGTCTGAAGCTTCAAACTGACTGAAAAGAAATGGGGTCATGGGAAGCAAGTGAATTGTGATATCTACAACTGCAGATTTTTACATTGTCAAGATGTGGATGGGTTTAGGATGGTTCGAAGCACTTTTGTAGCTACGTTTGGAAAGAGATTTGATAAATGTTTCGCTTCACGACCACGACGAACATAATTTGTGCCGCCTTCGTCACATGAACGGATTCCAGGTTTTCCTCAGTCAATGATCAGTCTGTCTCCCACTTTGCCACACTACTCTTGTCAGTTTCTGCCTCGAAGGGACCCATTGGTCTTTTGCTGCGTGAATGCCTTTGTATTCCTCGTCATGCATGGTGATTACTTCCTCCTCATTGCTCATCATATCAATTTTCGACCCTATTAATCTAATTTTGCAGTTACGCTAATGACACCTGACACACCAGTCGTTACTATGACCCCTCCGTTCATCAGGAGGGACAGTGACCCAGACGAGTCTCATCAGGTAAACAACCCGTGTTCAAGGTCATCCCAGACTGATCATTTTGGCTTCCTCCTCCTGTGTTCTGGCCGACCCACCCACCAGGGTAAGACGTCACCCAAGTTTGACCAGCTCGGTAATGATGAATCCACGACCGCACAGGATGACCCGTGAGCAGACTCACCTCAGTGTTATGATGTGCACTACAACACTGCCCCTCACAGTGTTATGACGTATGATGTGCACCACAACACTTGCCCCTCACAGTGTTATGACGTATGATGTGCACCACAACACTGCCCCTCACAGTGTTATGACGTATGATGTGCACCACAACACTGCCCCTCACAGTGTTATGACGTATGATGTGCACCACAACACTTGCCCCTCACAGTGTTATGACGTATGATGTGCACCACAACACTGCCCCTCACAGTGTTATGACGTATGATGTGCACCACAACACTGCCCCTCACAGTGTTATGACGTATGATGTGCACCACAACACTGCCCCTCACAGTGTTATGACGTATGATGTGCACCACAACACTGCCCCTCACAGTGTTATGACGTATGATGTGCACCACAACACTGCCCCTCACAGTGTTATGACGTATGATGTGCACCACAACATTGCCCCTCACAGTGTTATGACGTATGATGTGCACCACAACACTGCCCCTCACAGTGTTATGACGTATGATGTGCACCACAACACTGCCCCTCACAGTGTTATGACGTATGATGTGCACCACAACACTGCCCCTCACAGTGTTATGACGTATGATGTGCACCACAACACTGCCCCTCACAGTGTTATGACGTATGATGTGCACCACAACACTGCCCCTCACAGTGTTATGACGTATGATGTGCACTACAACACTGCCCCTCACAGTGTTATGACGTATGATGTGCACTACAACACTGCCCCTCACAGTGTTATGACGTATGATGTGCACCACAACATTGCCCCTCACAGTGTTATGACGTATGATGTGCACCACAACACTGCCCCTCACAGTGTTATGACGTATGATGTGCACCACAACATTGCCCCTCACAGTGTTATGACGTATGATGTGCACCACAACACTGCCCCTCACAGTGTTATGACGTATGATGTGCACCACAACATTGCCCCTCACAGTGTTATGACGTATGATGTGCACTACAACACTGCCCCTCACAGTATTATGACGTATGATGTGCACTACAACACTGTCCCTCACTGTGTTATGACGTATGATGTGCACCACAACACTGCCCCTCACAGTGTTATGACGTATGATGTGCACCACAACACTGCCTCTCACAGTTTAATGACGTGTGATGTGCACCACAACACTGCCCCTCACAGTGTTATGACGTATGATGTGCACCACAACATTGCCCCTCACAGTATTATGACGTATGATGTGCACCACAACACTGCCCCTCACAGTGTTATGACGTATGATGTGCACCACAACACTGCCCCTCACAGTGTTATGACGTATGATGTGCACTACAACACTGCCCCTCACAGTATTATGACGTATGATGTGCACCACAACACTGCCCCTCACAGTGTTATGACGTATGATGTGCACCACAACATTGCCTCTCACAGTGTTATGACGTATGATGTGCACTACAACACTGTCCCTCACAGTGTTATGACGTATGATGTGCACCACAACACTGCCCCTCACAGTGTTATGACGTATGATGTGCACCACAACACTGCCCCTCACAGTGTTATGACGTGTGATGTGCACCACAACACTGCCCCTCACAGTGTTATGACGTATGATGTGCACCACAACACTGCCCCTCACAGTGTTATGACGTGTGATGTGCACCACAACACTGCCCCTCACAGTGTTATGACGTATGATGTGCACCACAACACTGCCCCTCACAGTGTTATGACGTATGATGTGCACTACAACACTGCCCCTCACAGTGTTATGACGTATGATGTGCACTACAACACTGCCCCTCACAGTGTTATGACGTATGATGTGCACCACAACACTGCCCCTCACAGTGTTATGACGTATGATGTGCACCACAACAGTTGCCCCTCACAGTGTTATGACGTGTGATGTGCACCACAACACTGCCCCTCACAGTGTTATGACGTATGATGTGCACCACAACACTGCCCCTCACAGTGTTATGACGTATGATGTGCACCACAACACTGCCCCTCACAGTGTTATGACGTATGATGTGCACCACAACACTGCCCCTCACAGTGTTATGACGTATGATGTGCACCACAACATTGCCTCTCACAGTGTTATGACGTGTGATGTGCACCACAACATTGCCCCTCACAGTGTTATGACGTATGATGTGCACCACAACACTGCCCCTCACAGTGTTATGACGTATGATGTGCACCACAACACTGCCCCTCACAGTGTTATGACGTATGATGTGCACCACAACATTGCCCCTCACAGTGTTATGACGTATGATGTGCACCACAACATTGCCCCTCACAGTGTTATGACGTATGATGTGCACCACAACACTGCCCCTCACAGTGTTATGACGTATGATGTGCACCACAACACTGCCCCTCACAGTGTTATGACGTATGATGTGCACCACAACACTGTCCCTCACAGTGTTATGACGTATGATGTGCACCACAACATTGCCCCTCACAGTGTTATGACGTATGATGTGCACCACAACACTTGCCCCTCACAGTGTTATGACGTATGATGTGCACCACAACATTGCCCCTCACAGTGTTATGACGTATGATGTGCACCACAACACTGCCCCTCACAGTGTTATGACGTATGATGTGCACCACAACACTGCCTCCTCACAGTGTTATGACGTTTGATGTTCACCACAACACTGCCCCTCACAGTGTTATGACGTATGATGTGCACCACAACATTGCCCCTCACAGTGTTATGACGTATGATGTGCACCACAACACTGCCCCTCACAGTGTTATGACGTATGATGTGCACCACAACACTGCCCCTCACAGTGTTATGACGTATGATGTGCACCACAACATTGCCCCTCACAGTGTTATGACGTATGATGTGCACCACAACATTGCCCCTCACAGTGTTATGACGTATGATGTGCACCACAACATTGCCCCTCACAGTGTTATGACGTATGATGTGCACCACAACACTGTCCCTCACAGTGTTATGACGTGTGATGTGCACCACAACATTGCCCCTCACAGTGTTATGACGTATGATGTGCACCACAACACTGCCCCTCACAGTGTTATGACGTATGATGTGCACCACAACACTGCCCCTCACAGTGTTATGACGTATGATGTGCACCACAACACTGCCCCTCACAGTGTTATGACGTATGATGTGCACCACAACACTGCCCCTCACAGTGTTATGACGTATGATGTGCACCACAACACTGCCCCTCACAGTGTTATGACGTATGATGTGCACCACAACACTGCCCCTCACAGTGTTATGACGTATGATGTGCACCACAACATTGCCCCTCACAGTGTTATGACGTATGATGTGCACTACAACACTGCCCCTCACAGTGTTATGACGTATGATGTGCACCACAACATTGCCTTTCACAGTGTTACGTTACCAGTGACGCCTCGTTCCTCCACGTAAGTGATACATTCATGTGAACCTCATCAACGTACTCACGCAGTTAACTGAGCTGGTGATGATATGTGAGCTGTATGTTGTACTATGTCTTGTGTTGCATCATGTCTTGTATCCATGTACTGGATACATGGGTAGTGAGTCCTGTCATCTGTGTAAGTTGACTCGTATATCATTCTGTTGTGTGTGTGTGTGTGTGTGTGTGTGTGTGTGTGTGTGTCTATGTATCTCGTGATTCAGTGAGTCCTTCACGTGTCTGTTTATGGTGACACTGGGCCCACAACCCCAGCTCTTGGAGGGGGTCCTCAGCCCGCCGGTGTTGCTGGCTTCCCACTTGAGCCACATTTGGCCGAGGTCTACACACTCATGTTGGTCGAGAGGTTGTACATCCTGGCCAAGCCAGGTCGAGAGGTTGTGCCTCCTGGCCAAGCCAGGTCGAGAGGTTGTACATCCTGGCCAAGCCAGGTCGAGAGGTTGTACATCCTGGCCAAGCCAGGTCGAGAGGTTGTGCCTCCTGGCCAAGCCAGGTCGAGAGGTTGTGCCTCCTGGCCAAGCCAGGTCGAGAGGTTGTGCCTCCTGGCCAAGCCAGGTCGAGAGGCTGTACATCCTGGCCAAGCCAGGTCCTGTGTGGTGGTGTACAGAAGTGGTCTCGTCTGTCGCCGGGGACATGACTGCTTGCCGCCGCCGCATGAACGTCATCAGAACACTGTGCACACACAACTCTGAGCAGAATGGACGCGTCAACACCACCCAGTGTGCGTCACGTCACCTTCCCCCGCACAGGAGGCGTCCTGCTTCCTGGTCATCATAACTACGTAGGGCGCGGCCCTCTGGCTAGCCTGGTCCTGCCCCTCACGTGGGGCGCGGCCCTCTGGCTGGCCTGGTCCTGCCCCTCACGTGGGGCGCGGTCCCCTCTTCCGTCATGGCGTATTTACCATGCGTATAATGTATGTTCATGTACACCATCTCGTCTCTTTAGTCATGGCGTATCTAACATGCGTGTAATCCACGTAACGCATGGACACCCTCTCTTCCTCCTGCTTCCTGGAGGAACTGTCATCATTTTCATCTGAAATATTTATAGATTTATCTGAGTGTTGCGATCGCCTCATGGATGACATAATTTAGTAATCTTGCTCACTGAAGACAAACTAATTCATTTCTTAGGTTTGTCCTAATTTCTTTTCCTGTAAGTATATGTTCTGTTATGACAAGTGCATCAAAAACATAAGAATTAAGATACTTCCTATTTTCACAATTAGTTCTGTTCATTTGTCGTATTTTCAGTATCACAATCCGTGAAAATGTTGTGCAACCAAACATTTGAAGTTGTGAGTTTGAGGAGCAGTGAGGCTCCAGTGGTCAGGAGGCTGGCTGGGCGGAGGCTCACACCACGTCGTCCACACCTCGCCAAGTGTCTGACCCACAGAGACACGATCAAGACGTCACACTCCTCTGTGTGGATGCCACACTGTAACATACATATACACACTTCATGATAGACTCCTGTGATATAACATGACTCTCTTCCCTGCTTGAAGGACTTTAAGTGTGAGTTAGGCAACAGTTCCCGTGGGATAGCGTGTCCAGTAGCAGTGTGTGCGTTCCTGCTGCGGTCATTTTATCTTCATGTTCCCCCGACCCACGAGAGAACGTTATTATCTACCCACGAGAGAACGTTATTATCTACCCACGAGAGAACGTTATTATCTACCCACGAGAGAACGTTATTATCTACCCACGAGAGAACGTTATTATCTACTCACGAGAGAACGTTATTATCTTCAGGTTCGACATTATCTGAGAACGAGCACCTGGAGCGCCCCCTGCTCGCCACAGCGCTAGCAACACCACGTCACATATGTAAACAATGTTCAGAGGACTCAGCTTCTCTCCGAATAACCCCTCAAAATTCCAATGAAATTCTTATGACAACAGGAAACACTGTCTCCTGCCACCCGACCTCATCATCTGCCACCACCCAACAGCTGCTGTCACATGTAGAACATAAACATCTCCCTCGCCTTCTAGCCGCCATGCGCCGCCCCACAATACTCAGATATTCACAGTGTTCTCAAACGTTGCCCGACCCTCCACTAGACATGATCGGCTCCCTCACACTGACTCCACACTGCACATTCTGACAACTTTGACAACACTTAGAGTCCATCTCCCTCCCACTTAGAGTCCATCTCCCTCCCACTTAGAGTCCATCTCCCTCCCACTTAGAGTCCATCTCCCTCCCACTCAGAGTCCATCTCCCTCCCACGTAGAGTCCATCTCCCTCTCACCTAGAGTCCATCTCCCTCTCACTTAGAGTCCATCTCCCTCCCACTTAGAGTCCATCTCCCTCTCACTTAGAGTCCATCTCCCTCCCACTTAGAGTCCATCTCCCTCTCACTTAGAGTCCATCTCCATCTCACTTAGAGTCCATCTTCCTCCCACTTAGAGTCCATCTCCCTCCCACTTAGAGTCCATCTCCCTCCCACTTAGAGTCCATCTCCCTCCCACTCAGAGTCCATCTCCCTTCCACGTAGAGTCCATCTCCCTCTCACCTAGAGTCCATCTCCCTCTCACTTAGAGTCCATCTCCCTCCCACTTAGAATCCATCTCCCTCTCACTTAGAGTCCATCGCCCTCTCACTTAGAGTCCATCTCCCTCCCACTTAGAGTCCATCTCCCTCCCACTTAGAATCCATCTCCCTCTCACTTAGAGTCCATCTCCCTCCCACTTAGAATCCATCTCCCTCTCACTTAGAGTCCATCTCCCTCTCACTTAGAGTCCATCTCCCTCTCACTTAGAGTCCATCTCCCTCTCACTTAGAGTCCATCTCCCTCTCACTTAGAATCCATCTCCCTCTCACTTAGAGTCCATCTCCCTTCCACGTAGAGTCCATCTCCCTCTCACCTAGAGTCCATCTCCCTCTCACTTAGAGTCCATCTCCCTCCCACTTAGAATCCATCTCCCTCTCACTTAGAGTCCATCTCCCTCTCACTTAGAATCCATCTCCCTCTCACTTAGAGTCCATCTCCCTCTCACTTAGAGTCCATCTCCCTCTCATTTAGAGTCCATCTCCCTCTCACTATCACTGGACGACAGTAACATCTTAACAACACACATGCCGTCTAATAAGATAGGAATTAATGATTATCATTTTAACGTGAGAACAGATATTGTGTCTGCATCAACGGAGGCCACAAATGTGTCTCAACTACAATGACCAAAGTCTATTACTCCTCTTGTTTGTATCGCATATAGTGGTCACTCATACAGGAGGTACCAGTCACTCATACAGGAGGTACCAGTCACTCACACAGGAGGTACCAGACACTCACACAGGAGGTACCAGACACTCACACAGGAGGTACCAGTCACTCACACAGGAGGTACCAGACACTCACACAGGAGGTACCACTCACACAGGAGGTACCAGACACTCACACAGGAGGTACCAGACAATCACACAGGAGGTACCAGTCACTCACACAGGAGGTACCACTCATACAGGAGGTACCAGACACTCACACAGGAGGTACCAGACAATCACACAGGAGGTACCAGTCACTCACACAGGAGGTACCAGTCACTCACACAGGAGGTACCAGACACTCACACAGGAGGTACCAGACACTCACACAGGAGGTACCAGACACTCACAGGAGGTACCAGTCACTCACACAGGAGGTACCAGTCACTCACACAGGAGGTACCAGTCACTCACACAGGAGGTACCAGTCACTCACACAGGAGGTACCAGACACTCACACAGGAGGTACCAGTCACTCACACAGGAGGTACCAGTCACTCACACAGGAGGTACCAGACACTCACACAGGAGGTACCAGACACTCACACAGGAGGTACCAGTCACTCACACAGGAGGTACCAGTCACTCACACAGGAGGTACCAGTCACTCACACAGGAGGTACCAGACACTCACACAGGAGGTACCAGACAATCACATAGGAGGTACCAGACACTCACACAGGAGGTACCAGTCACTCACACAGGAGGTACCAGTCACTCACACAGGAGGTACCAGTCACTCACACAGGAGGTACCAGACACTCACACAGGAGGTACCAGTCACTCACACAGGAGGTACCAGTCACTCACACAGGAGGTACCAGACACTCACACAGGAGGTACCAGTCACTCACACAGGAGGTACCAGTCACTCACACAGGAGGTACCAGACACTCACACAGGAGGTACCAGACACTCACACAGGAGGTACCAGTCACTCACACAGGAGGTACCAGACACTCACACAGGAGGTACCAGACACTCAGACACTCACACAGGAGGTACCAGACACTCACACAGGAGGTACCAGACACTCACACAGGAGGTACCAGACACTCACACAGGAGGTACCAGACACTCACACAGGAGGTACCAGACACTCACAGGAGGTACCAGACACTCACACAGGAGGTACCAGACACTCACACAGGAGGTACCAGACACTCACACAGGAGGTACCAGTCACTCACACAGGAGGTACCAGACACTCACACAGGGAGGTACCAGACACTCACACAGGAGGTACCAGACACTCACACAGGAGGTACCAGACACTCACACAGGAGGTACCAGACACTCACACAGGAGGTACCAGTCACTCACACAGGAGGTACCAGACACTCACACAGGAGGTACCAGACACTCACACAGGAGGTACCAGACACTCACACAGGAGGTACCAGACACTCACACAGGAGGTACCAGACACTCACACAGGAGGTACCAGACACTCACACAGGAGGTACCAGACACTCACACAGGAGGTACCAGACACTCACACAGGAGGTACCAGACACTCACACAGGAGGTACCAGACACTCACACAGGAGGTACCAGACACTCACACAGGAGGTACCAGACACTCACACAGGAGGTACCAGACACTCACACAGGAGGTACCAGACACTCACACAGGAGGTACCAGACACTCACACAGGAGGTACCAGACACTCACACAGGAGGTACCAGACACTCACACAGGAGGTACCAGACACTCACACAGGAGGTACCAGACACTCACACAGGAGGTACCAGACACTCACACAGGAGGTACCAGACACTCACACAGGAGGTACCAGACACTCACACAGGAGGTACCAGACACTCACACAGGAGGTACCAGACACTCACACAGGAGGTACCAGACACTCACACAGGAGGTACCAGACACTCACACAGGAGGTACCAGACACTCACACAGGAGGTACCAGACACTCACACAGGAGGTACCAGACACTCACACAGGAGGTACCAGACACTCACACAGGAGGTACCAGACACTCACAGGATGGTACAGTACACTCACATCAGGAGGTACCAGTCACTCACAGGAGTACAGTACACTCACACAGGAGTACCAGACACTCACACAGGATGGTACCACATCCAGGACTACTCACACAGGATGGTACCAGTCACTCACACAGGAGGTACCAGTCATCCAGGAGGTACCAGACACTCACACAGGAGTACAGACACTCCACAGAGTACCAGTACAGGAGTACCACACTACACAGAGGTACACACACACGGCAAGGTCCGCACTCAGGTCACAAGGAACAGCATAGGAGTACAGACACACAGAGTACCAGCACACAGAGTACACACACAGGGTACCAACACACAGGAGTACCGACCCAGGAGTACACCTAGGGTACGCACACAGGAGTACACCCACAAGAGGCAGCACTCACACAGAGTACACATCAACAGAGTACCAGCCCACACGGAGACAACACCACACAGAGGTACCTCACAGAGTACCACACTCAACAGGGACCACACCCACAGGATACAGCCGGACACCCAAGAGGACCACACCAGAGTACACACCCCGGGTACACACACCAGGAGTACACACACAGGAGCAGACTCAAGGAGTACAGACACTCAGAGGTACAGCATCACAGGAGGTACAGACCTCACACAGGTCCCACTAACAGGAGTACAGACACTCACCGGAGTACAGAACTCACAAGGAAAAAACGAGGTACAGCATCACAGAGGTCGCATCACAGAGTACCAACCACACAGGTCAGACACTACGAGACATCTCACAGAGTACAGCAACGGAGTAACAACAGAGTCGCATCACAAGGAGGACCAACATCCAAGAGTACACCTCACACAGGAGTATCACTCACAGGAGTACAGACCCACACAGGATACACCCACAGAGTCAGACCTCAAGAGTCAGACATCACATGAGTACAGCATCAGAGGTCCAGACACCACGATTACAAACCACAGAGTACGCTCAACAGATACAACCTCAAAGAGTCACCTCACGGTCAACACTCAACAGGTACAGATCCAGAGACGACACTAAGATCACACTCCACAGGTACAGCATCAAGAGTACAACTCCAGAGGTACAGCCTCAAAGGAGGTACAGACACCACCGGGGTACACACCCAGAGACCACACTCAACAGGGTTATCAGACACCAGAGTCCAACACACAGGGGTCCAAATCACACAGGAGTACAGCCTACAGGTACAGCCCACCAGGAGTACCAGACCCACAGATAGACACACAGGTACAGACACCCAGGGGACCAATCACAAGGAGGTACCAGACACTCACACAGAAGTACCAGTCACTCCACAGGAGGTACCAGACACTCACACAGGAGGTACCAACACTCACACAGGAGGTACCAACACCACACAGGGTACCAGCACTCACACAGGAGGTACCAGACAATCACAAGGAGGTACCAGACACTCACACAGGAGGTACCAGCACTCACACAGGAGGTACCAGTCACTCACACAGGAGGTACCAGACACTCACACAGGAGGTACCAGTCACTCACACAGGAGGTACCAGTCACTCACACAGGAGGTACCAGACACTCACAAAGGAGTTACCAGACACTCACACAGGAGGTACCAGTCACTCACACAGGAGGTACCAGACACTCACACAGGAGGTACCAGACACTCACACAGGAGGTACCAGTCACTCACACAGGAGGTACCAGTCACTCACACAGGAGGTACCAGACACTCACACAGGAGGTACCAGACACTCACACAGGAGGTACCAGTCACTCACACAGGAGGTACCAGACACTCACACAGGAGGTACCAGTCACTCACACAGGAGTTACCAGACACTCACACAGGAGGTACCAGACACTCACACAGGAGGTACCAGACACTCACACAGGAGGTACCAATCACATAGGAGGTACCAGACACTCACACAGGAGTTACCAGACACTCACACAGGAGTTACCAGACACCATCCATGTCTCGATGGTTTACACCAAGTGTGAGAGGTCACCGCTGACGTGGTCCTATCATCGTCAGTGGACCTTATCATCGTCAGTGGACCTTATCATCGTCAGTGAACCTTATCATCGTCAGTGGACCTTATCATCGTCAGTGGACCTTATCATCGTCAGTGGACCTTATCATCGTCAGTGAACCTTATCATCGTCAGTGGACCTTATCATCGTCAGTGAACCTTATCATCGTCAGTGGACCTTATCATCGTCAGTGGACCTTATCATCGTCAGTGGACCTTATCATCGTCAGTGGACCTTATCATCGTCAGTGAACCTTATCATCGTCAGTGGACCTTATCATCGTCAGTGGACCTTATCATCGTCAGTGAACCTTATCATCGTCAGTGGACCTTATCATCGTCAGTGGACCTTATCATCGTCAGTGAACCTTATCATCGTCAGTGGACCTTATCATCGTCAGTGGACCTTATCATCGTCAGTGAACCTTATCATCGTCAGTGGACCTTATCATCGTCAGTGGACCTTATCATCGTCAGTGGACCTTATCATCGTCAGTGGACCTTATCATCGTCAGTGAACCTTATCATCGTCAGTGGACCTTATCATCGTCAGTGGACCTTATCATCGTCAGTGAACCTTATCATCGTCAGTGGACCTTATCATCGTCAGTGGACCTTATCATCGTCAGTGAACCTTATCATCGTCAGTGGACCTTATCATCGTCAGTGGACCTTATCATCGTCAGTGAACCTTATCATCGTCAGTGGACCTTATCATCGTCAGTGGACCTTATCATCGTCAGTGAACCTTATCATCGTCAGTGGACCTTATCATCGTCAGTGGACCTTATCATCGTCAGTGGACCTTATCATCGTCAGTGAACCTTATCATCGTCAGTGAACCTTATCATCGTCAGTGGACCTTATCATCGTCAGTGAACCTTATCATCGTCAGTGGACCTTATCATCGTCAGTGGACCTTATCATCGTCAGTGAACCTTATCATCGTCAGTGAACCTTATCATCGTCAGTGGACCTTATCATCGTCAGTGAACCTTATCATCGTCAGTGAACCTTATCATCGTCAGTGGACCTTATCATCGTCAGTGGACCTTATCATCGTCAGTGAACCTTATCATCGTCAGTGGACCTTATCATCGTCAGTGAACCTTATCATCGTCAGTGGACCTTATCATCGTCAGTGAACCTTATCATCATCAGTGAACCTTATCATCGTCAGTGGACCTTATCATCGTCAGTGAACCTTATCATCGTCAGTGGACCTTATCATCGTCAGTGAACCTTATCATCATCAGTGAACCTTATCATCATCAGTGGACCTTATCATCGTCAGTGAACCTTATCATCGTCAGTGGACCTTATCATCGTCAGTGGACCTTATCATCGTCAGTGAACCTTATCATCATCAGTGAACCTTATCATCATCAGTGGACCTTATCATCGTCAGTGAACCTTATCATCGTCAGTGGACCTTATCATCGTCAGTGGACCTTATCATCGTCAGTGAACCTTATCATCATCAGTGGACCTTATCATCGTCAGTGGACCTTATCATCGTCAGTGGACCTTATCATCGTCAGTGGACCTTATCATCGTCAGTGAACCTTATCATCGTCAGTGGACCTTATCATCGTCAGTGGACCTTATCATCGTCAGTGAACCTTATCATCATCAGTGGACCTTATCATCGTCAGTGGACCTTATCATCGTCAGTGGACCTTATCATCGTCAGTGGACCTTATCATCGTCAGTGAACCTTATCATCATCAGTGGACCTTATCATCGTCAGTGGACCTTATCATCGTCAGTGGACGCGTATAATTTTCTTACTGTTTGAGCGTAACCTTAAAGTTGTAGGATCTCCAGGAGAAGGGATGATGATAATAATGATAATAATAATAATAATTATAATAATAATAATAATAATAATAATAATGATAATAATAATGATAATAATAATAATAATGATAATAATAATAATTATAATAATAATAATAATAATAATAATAATGATAATAATAATGATAATAATAATAATAATGATAATAATAATAATGATAATAATTATAATAATAATAATGATAATAACGATAACAATAATTGTTATAAATGATATACATAAATATAACTGACCTCCCATTCTCTGTCTTTATACCTAAGATTATATTTTATTGATGATGTCACATGTTTTGTTGTCAATGATGGTCGCTCTTTTAGTTTATGAATTATGGATGAACATTACATACCAAGTTATAGAGCAGAAGAGAACGGGAGTGTTAGAATATGACGAAAATTTGGGTTCCGCTACATTTTCTATTCAACCAGGTACAGCAGAGCGAGAGATGTGTGTAGGAGGGAGATGTTGTGAGCGAGCTCTCCCCTCTCATTGTAGGGGTCGTGTGTGTGTGAGTGTGTGTGTGTGTGTGTGTGTGTGTGTGTGTGTGTGTGTGTGTGTGTGTGTGTTCACTGTATATGTTCACGTTATGACATATTGCGATGTTTGATATATATATATATATATATATATATATATATATATATATATATATATATATATATATATATATATATATATATATATATATATATATATTTCACATTATTCGCCATTTCCCGCGTTAGGAAGGTAGCATTAAGAACAGAGGCCTAGGCCTTTGAGGGAATATCCTCACCTGGCCCCCTTCTCTGCTCCTTCTTTAAAAAAAAAAAAAAAAAAAAAACACGAGAGTGGAGCATTTCCAGCCCCCCGCTCCCTTCCCTTTTATTCGCCTTCTACGACACGCAGGGAATACGTGGGAAATATTCTTTCTCCCCTATCCCCAGGGATAATATATATATATATATATATATATATATATATATATATATATATATATATATATATATATA